>NC_060267.1:174752737-174798859 GCF_021613505.1 Equus quagga | reverse complement strand
GAGCTAACATCTGTGCCCATCTTCCTCTATTTTGTATGTGGGTCGCCCCCACAGCGTGGCTTGACCAGCGGTGTGTAGGTCTGCACCCGGGATCTGAACCCAGGAACCGGTCCACCCCAGCAGAGTGGGGAAACTTAACCACTATGCCTCCAGCCGGCCCCCAGTCAACATTTTTTTAAATGAATGCGTCCATTCCTTCTAAGGACTGACAGCAACCTTGCAGTTTTCTTCCTTGAGGAGGTAAGTCCCCTTCATCTCCAAGCTGGTGGCCTCCAGAAGTTTGCCTTGCATTCAGTTGGGAGAACGGGGATGCCAGCAGGGCCCTGTCAGGCTCACAGCATGCCACCAGCAGGACGCTGGACCGGCTGCAGGCCCTGTCCTCCCACAGGGCTACAGGAAAGCTCCAAGGACACGAAACGCCCCTCCACACCCAGACCTGCCGGTGGCGCAGAGCCCAGCTGAGGGAGCCACCAGCACAGGGCCCAGAGGCTCCTGCTCAGCTGTGCATGTCCCTTCACTGCAGAACAGTAGCCGTCCCCGGCCTGTCTTCTCTCGACTGCCATTTCCGCCCTGCTCTGTCCAGGCTCTGAACTCCAGCCACTGCACTGACCATGGTGGTAGAAGAGCCTTGCTCCCAGGCGGTCCTCGGAGCAGCAGCAGCCCCTGGGAGCTGGTGAGGAATGCAGAGTCCCAGGCCCCAGCCCGGCACCGCTAAACCAGAATATGCATGTGAAACAGGATCCGTTGGTGAATTATCTGCACGCTAGGTTTGAAAAGTACTAGGTTGGAGTAGATAATCTTCACTCAGAAAACGATCGTGTTAGTTTTCTGCCTGTTGCCCTAACAATTATCACAAATTTAGTGGCTTCAGGCAATAGTCATTGATTCTCTCCCATTTCTGTGGTCTGCAGTCTGGGCCCAGGGTGGCTCCACCGGGTCCTCCAACTCGGGGCTCAGGAGACTGCAGGCCCCGTGTTGGCTGGGAGGGCTCTCCTCTGGAGGCCTGGGGAAGATGCAGCTTCCAGACTCGCTGGCTGTTGGCAGAATCCATCTCCTCCTCCTGTTTTCCACATGGCCCCCCTCATCTCCAATACAGCAAGTGTCCAGTCCTTCTCATGCTTCGGATCTGGCTTCTACTCCTGCTACTCCCGTGATTACATCGGCCCCCTGGATATCCAGGATAACCTCCCTATTTTGAGGTCAACTGATCAGTAATCTTAATTTCATCTGCAAAGTCCCTGTTGCCACATGATGTAACATAACCACAGGTGTGACACCAGAAGGCAAAGATCATGGGGGCCAAAATTCTGCCTACCACAAGGATTTCATCAGCAATATGTCCAAATGGGGATGAACCATTAGATTAGAAGTGTCCTGAGTTTTGGTTGTCTCTTATCAGTTAGCACTGCCCACCCTCCACTCTGCCATAGAGTGTCTCTCAACACATCTCAATTCTCTCCCAGCCCAGGAGACCTCTTATCAGAGGGTGCACGTTAATTCTGCAAAAAGTCCATCCCATTCCACACTTATCCCCCACTGTTCTCAGCCACCCAGAGGGAGGGATCACAAGGAACAAGGCTAATGCCAAAAATAGGCAACCCATGCCTGCCATTTCACGTCACCCCTCACTCTCCCTTGTCTCCTCCATCAGAGTCCCGGGACTCTGACCCACAGGACAGGAGAACTGGAAGTGTAAGGGTCGGCAGGAGGCCCTGGAGCTCAACACCACCCCAGGTTCATCTGAGGCCTGTAGCCCAGCCTCCTGGTTTTCTCAGGGTCTCTTGCCCAGGCAGATGGCTACCAGAGGGACTGTACACTCTTCCAATTCCAGACTCATCTTTGAGTGGACAGAGTGGTCATGTCTTCAAACAAATCCAGAAATGATAGCCCGTCAACTAGCTGGTGGGTCACTAGTCAAATCTCATTTGTTCCCATGAAGGCCCTTCAGAAGTTATCCCAAGGCCATGCAAACAATCTGAGAAGACTGATTTAGCAGATATCCTCTCATCAATTCATGTTTTATTTCTGTTCTTCACGCTTAAATACCAGTCCCTACCAGTCTTGGCTCCCAAGTGAATTTTAATGATTTCTCAAAAGCAAGTCCATCCTCAATGGACAAATCCTGCCAGTTGTGACAATGGTCAAAGACTGTGTGTGTGCTCCAGGCTCCTGAAAGCAAACCCAAAATCATCCCTTAAAAGTCCTGAAGGCTGAAACATGGAGCCTGTTGTTGAAGGATAACAGTCGCTGGGATGTGAGGACATTGGGTTGTTTGTTCCAAAACCACACACACCGTTTTCTCGTCACGCCTGATGTGTCCCTGCATCCCAGAGCATGACCGAAGCCTCCCTTCCTGAGCAGCGGCCCCCACTGGAGGCTCATCCTAGTGAGGAGCCCATGCAGACACACGGCTCAAAGACCTCTTTCGACGTGGAAACCAGTGCATCTGGAAAACTGAAATCCACTGAGCAAACTCTTCAATGTTCTTGAAACTCTAACTTGACAACTTTACTAAAGCAAGAAAAGCCAAGAGAAATGAAAAACAAACTCCACATGGACCGACTTCCAAATTCACGTATTTGCAACCCCCTCCTTCCACACAAAGCTGCAGGTGAACAGGAAAGACCGTCAGCCCCTTCTTTCACCACTCCCCTGAGTGAGGAAGAGTCACAGCCCCAACACCGCAGCAAAACTGCAGCCACACACAAGGCTTCCAGAAAGACTCCTGGAGGGAAACACTCCTGAAAACCCCATCACCTCAAGAGGAGGGTGAGCCCCTGGAAACTCGCCTTTATAAACACCCACCACATGCTGGCACTGCATGTCCATTTTCTCATCCAATCCTTGCAGCCCTGAAAGCTGGCATGACCCTCATCCTACAGTAAGAAAACTGCAGCTCCAAAGTTAAGTAAACTGCCTACGATTCCTAAGCAATCAAATATAAACCAGCATCTAAAGCCAATTCTCCCTCCCTCTCCAAAGTGAACGATCATGGATTCCCTGTGAATTTGATCTCCTCCAGCAGACTCTGTATAGAACCTCCTCACAGGCTGCACCTTCAGTGACGGACGGCCCTATTACATTTGGATTTTGTGAAGAGGGCAAACTAGCCTTTCTTATCTCACTACCGCATGCACAGGGAAAATTATCACCGAGAAAGGACAGCCGAGCTGGTTACAGGATGAACCATACAAGTTCTAGGTAGAGAGATTATCGTCTACAGCAAACCCTACTGAGAGCCACACTATGACACAGTGTGAGGCTGAAAGCCTGTGTGCCCCAAGTGGGACAGATGGAGCTACAGGTCAATTTGTCACTTACCACCCACTTAGGTGATCAAAATGAAATAGAGTTCCTGTATAACAAAGTTCCAAGTACAAAATAGCTTGGAGAGCTAAGGAAGTAACCCACAACTTTCTTTGAGGAATATAACCTACCTGCTGAATTTTAAATATCAGCTAAAGTCAACTGACAGTTGAATCTCCTCCATCCACTGATCAAACTAGTGCCAGATCCATGGCCGAGGATGTAAAGCTGGTCGTCTTCAGTCCTCTGGCCCCTTGTTACTCACTGTGGTCTATGAATGAGCACCAGAGGCCTTACTTAGGAGGTTGTTGGATATACAGAACCTCTGCTGCGGACTCGAAATCTGCACGCTAACAACGCTTCCTTCATTCCTGGTCACTCTGCATCTGTCCCATACAGAGCCAGCGCCTTCTCACCCTTCTCTCCACAAACACTGCCTGTCTCTTGGGACCTTTTCACAAAATAAGTTTCAGGGAGGAGAGGGACCTTTGGAATAATCCAGTCCTCCCCCACCCCCACAGCTCCTTGCACTTAACTGCCGTTACTGTAATTACCAAACCATATCCTGTCTGGAGCCTATTCCCTCCTAGTTTAAGATGCTCAAGAGACCACGTCTTTTCATCTCTATATCCTGAGTCTGGCAAATCATCACCTGGCACATAGCATGCCTGTGGTAAATAGTTGTTTAACTCCCCTAATTTCAATAGAAAACAGAGCAAGGAAGTTTTGGGTAGGTCAACTAAGGTCACACGGCAGTACTGAGCTCAGTTATGCCCAAAGTTCTGAACCAAGGAGGCACAAACACAATTTAGTGACTCGTGTGTATGTCTCATTTTTATTTCTCTCCAAAACCCAGTCCTCCAGTTTGGATATCTCAATTCTTATGTATGAGAACTAGCTTTTATCTAAGCTCATTAAAACACAAATTCTATCCATATTATAGTTCAAAAGACACAGCGACACAAATTTAATCAAATAATAATATGGATTTCACACGAGCCAAAGTTGACAGCTGCTGAGGATCTGTTCACACTGGGCCAACTAACGTGACATCCTGGCTGCAGCCCATGACTCTCCTCTGGCATCACAGCGTTTTCTTGTTTTACACTCAAAAGAGGGTAGACAGGAAAACCAAAGCCCAGAAAAGGTTTGCTTTAGGAACAACTTCAAGAATGATTTTCTTCAGTTGCAAACACGACTTCTAAAATGAATGCCTGTTATCACTAAGATCTTAGTGACAGTGCAACAAGCGGAGGTCCCAACAGGGCTGAGTGCTCACTACCAAAGCACAAAGGCTGCACCTGGGCCCCCGAGGCCCATCCTGTTCTCCCGACGGTCACCCCTGAGCCAGCTGGGTTGGGTCCCCCTCGTCCTGGCTTGCACCAACACAAAGAAAACCTCAAGAATACGAGCAACAACAAAAAAGAGGCTTCAAAAAAACCGCAGATCATAAAGGAAGCACACCTTTATGAATAGAGGAGAAAGAAGCTCACATTAGGAAAAAGAATCATAGCCAACACCTGAGGCTGAAGGAAGCTCTTCATGACTAATCAGAGAATGCGCAGGAAAACTCTAGTGTTTTGGTCCGAAGCCTTGAATAAGTTCCAAGTTTTTATATTTCACCATTTATATATTTTATTAGAGTCCACAGTCTGCTAAATAAAAGCAGTAACAAGATATTTCACAAACTATTGTACAATTTAAATCTTATGAATTTAATTTCATAAAAAATTAAGTAGATATTCATATCGGCTAACCTAAAAATGCTATGCTTCATCTATGGTCTAAACTACTTTAATCTATAAGAGATACAGTTCCAGCATTAAAAATAATCCCATTGCTATTTTTTTTACATGTTTTACAACAAAAAGTTTATGCTCTTACTCAAAGAGATCCACAGACTAATCCGTCATGTAAAAAATAATTTTACAAAAAAATCCAAGACATTTTAAATCCACTTTTATTTTCTTCTTTCCTCCTCACATACAGAACTTCTCCACACACCACATTTCTTGCAGCTATAAAGTCACTTGATCTTGGTCAGGTACCATTTATTATCCCTAAAACTTTGCTGGCATCAAAATATGACAGTTAACCAGTGTTAAATCTATAAAATATTTACATAGCACAGCACATTAAGCTTTAGACACTTGGTAAATAAACCACATAAAAATACAAGCCCCTTCCCCATTCTACATGATCAGAATCAGGTGTTCACGGTCCCTATCTGGTGAGTGTACACTGGTTCAAAAGGCAGCAGAGGCAACAGGCAGTTACTTCAGGGCACAATGAACACTATGATCTGGAAGCACGTTATGATGTTACCCCAGTGTCATGTACCACCCCACCTTTCTCCAAGGTGGTCTCATAATTCTAGAATGGCAGGTCCAGCTGATACAAAATGAAGACAGACAACACAACATTTACTCTGTGGAGATATCCTAATGCCTACTATGCATGCATTGTGATTTTGAAAACAACTCGTCCTAAAAACTTGTCACGATCATCCTGGTTTCTTAGATTGGGTGATCCATCAATCTTGCACTCAACTGTCACTTCTTTTCCAGTACTGGTAGTATTAAAGGCCACCTGGACAGCAACTAATGGCTGGAGATACCTCACCTGGCAAATAAAGGAAAATACATTAATTCAAATTCTATAGTAACTTCATCTACACTTTTTCAGAATTTGGTTTATTCTCTAAAATTTAAAAAAAAAACCAACCAGACTTTAATCTATTAATTAGATCTATTATTTTTAACTCTTTCTTTTTTGAAGCTAGATATTCATTTATTTTCACTTTAATTTTTATTGATAAAAGTGTTTATGGCTTGAATTTTCCTCTGAGCACTGCTTTAAATGCATGTCACAGGTTGTGATTATGTTGTGTTGCATTATCATTATTTTTAGATATTCTATATTCTTGATTTGAATTTCCCCTTTCACCCAAGTTGTTTGATAGGTTTCCACTCCCTCCCTCTTTTGGAAGGGCCCTTTTATTTTAATAATTTCTAATTTTATTACATTATGATCAGAAAGTACTGTTTGTAATATATTTCTACTTTTTGAAACTTAGGGATGTATTTTTTATGATAATTTTTGTGGCTGTTCAGGTGTGCCTGAGAAGGATATGTATTGTATTATCTATTATCTGTATAATTATTGTTTGATAAATACATGTAACATCTACCTCTCACGATTATGTTACTTAGGTGTCCTATAGCCTTACATATGTTGCTGTGTAACTTGGTGCAAATATGATTGTTTTACTATCATTGTGGTTTCTAAATACAATTCTTCACTCAAAGAAACTAGGGGCTGATTCCAAGGATGGGGCAGGGAAAGTATAAGATGAACCTGGAATATCTTGTGGTGCCAGAAAGAAAGAAAGTGCTCAAAGAATCATGGGAGCATCTCAAAAGGACACAGGAGCCAGCCTGAAGGTCTCCCACCAGCCAAATCTCGGACAATTTTAGCACCAAAATAAATAATGATTATAACAGATTACAACCCCTGAATCTATGAATACAGAATCCACGAATAACAATCCATGAGAATATACTGATATAAATAAATAAATGGTAGAGAAGGAAAAACTCTTCCTTAGAGTAGAATGCCAATTAGTAAATGGGATAGGAGAGATGGAATTAGAAAAATATTTGGGAACCACCCTATTACTAACTGACTCAGGCAAGAATCAATAAATGCTAAAGCTAGGGGAAAAACAGAATTTTATAATCTCAAAGTAGTCTCCCTACATGAGATATACTGATTACAAAGGAAAAAGAGTAACTTTACAGTGGAGAAACCTGTCTGACCAAGTGTTTACGGTTACCATCACGGGACCGGTCAACACCACGTCCCTCCTGATGAGCTATTCTGAAAAGGCCCTAACATTTCTTCTGAGGCATTCCTGCCAAAAATGGACAACCTACATTTAACCATGAAAAACAGGAGACAAACTCAAATTGAGGAACATAAACAAGAAGAGTACAAGGGCATGAAACAGACAGGGTGAGGAACTGTTCCAGTGCCAGGTGACTGAAGAGGTAACAATGTGATATCCTGAACCAGGAAAACACTTCTTCTTTCTGATAAAGGACATTACTGGAATAACTGGCGAAATTTCAACAAAGTCTGCAGATTGGATAATAGTACTGTATCAATGCTAATTTCCTTTGACAACTATATTATGATTATATGATGTCCTCCTTATTTTTAGGAAATAACATTCAAGCATTTAGTGTAAAGAAGCACCATGTTCATAACTCAGTCCCCCAAATGGATCAGGAAAAAATTATCTATCAATCGAGACTGATAACATAAATGAAGTAGGGGCCAGCCAGGTGGCGCAGTGGTTGGGTTCACATGCTCCACTTTGGTGGCCCAGGGTTTGCAGGTTTGGATCCCGGCTGTGGACCTAGCATGGCTTATCAAGCCATGCTGTGGGGGCATCCCAAATAATATAGAGGAATATTGGCACAGATGTTGGCTCAGTGACAATTTTCCGTAAGCAAAAAAAAAAGACTGGCAATAGATGTTAGTTTAGGGCCAATCTTCCTCACACAAAAAAAAAGACAAATGAGATAAAATATTAACATTTGGGAAATCCTGGTAAAAGGTCTACAGGAATTCTTTGTACTATTCTAGCCACTTTAAGTTTGAAATAATTTCAAAATAAAAAGTTTTAAAAGTATATATACAGTATGATGCTAATTTTATAAAATGATTTATTTACATACATATACTTAAAAGTTATGGAAGAAATTACCCTACGACACAGTTATCTCTGGATAACAAGCTTTTTGATTTATTTACTACTTCTCTACATTCTCTAAACAAGCACATTCTAAATAATGAAAAAAACAAAAATGGTATTTTGGAACTAATCATCCTTTAACTTATCTGCCTGAATTTTGTGTTCTGAATTGTAGATGTGAGATCTCCTTTTGCCATCACCATTTGTATTTAAAAACCAGAACAGATGATGCACAAGTTACACAAGGTATGTGTCTACCACCCGAGACAAGTGACATTTTAATACAGATGTGCCAATTTCCCAAGAGTCACAACCACTTAAGAACTTCTAAATACTTACATGCAGTTTTTTCCCATAATATGGAAAATATTTTAAGTCTATAGTTCCATTAGATGGATAAGTTGATAGAGTGGCTGTCTTTTCACCCTGAAGTTGAAAGCAGAAGAAACCCTTTTTAGATCACAAAAAGCAATTTTAAAAAATGTATTTATATTAAACAGTATCAATTATGAACAGTATGGGGAAACTACCGTGCTGCTCCAGTTGCATTAATCACAAGCTTCTTTTTGAGAAGAGAACTTGCTCATCTTGATTTAAACCCTCTGACATGAACTATCCTGATTCTTCTTACACTTCCTGGTGTACTCTGTATCCTTTTCCAAGAGTCCCTTCTAGCTTATAACCAGATCTACTCATGCACTGTCTGTAAAATCATCTCTGCCTTCCAACCACTAAATGCCAGTTCTCCGGCCACTGACAGGCATGCACCCGTGGGTATGGGACCAATGGATCCCTAAATGAATAAAATACTTTGCTTCCAGACTGGAAGGATTGGCTGCCATAACCTGGAGTGGAGCACTCGGGCCTGGGAGGCAGCAGGTCCAAAAGCCTCATGTGATCATAACCATGATAACTGCAAGCAGAGGGGGAAACGATGATGCAAGTGACAAAAACTACTAGGGAAAAATTTAAGGTACTCCAAGCAAAACCTTTCTTAACCAATTTAAATACCACATTTCCCTTGAATAAATTTATGAGCACATGTAAAGCAATTAAAAGTATTATGAGTCTACTGGAATTACATTCCATGTATTTAAAAAACTGATGGGGCGGGCCTGTGATGGAATGGTTGAGTTCGCGCGCTATGCTTCAGTGGCCCAGCATTTCACCGGTTGGAATCCTGGGCGTGGACATGGCACCACTCATCAGGCCATGTTTAGGTGGCGTCCCACACGCCACAACTAGAAGGACCCACAACTAAAAATAGACAACTATGTACTGGGGGGCTTTGGGAGAAAAAGGAAAAATAAAATCTTAAAAAAACCCACAAAAAACAAAAAAACCCTGATAAACATACAAATCTAATCATCATCTATAATCCAATTCATTCATGCTATTAGTTATTTGTAGTATTCTTGATAAATAAGCGATTTATGAAAATTCTTACGTAACACATTCCAAATAGGCCTGATTTTAATAACTATAACTTTAACGCATACTAGATAACAAATAGACAACCATTATAACCAGTGGCAAGTTTACTAAGCACTAATTAAAGTAAAATATGACTAAATGCTTGAATTCTAGATTTGAATAAAGTAATTTCTATTTTTGAAAGCACACACGAAACAACTATAGCAAAACTAAAAATCTCCTCTAAGAAGTCCTACTCTGTGTATTCCACGTGACTTCCATGAGCAGCACGTGTGCGTGGGATGAGACGGAGAATGCACGGAGAAGACAGCACAACCAGAGTGACGACGCCCCACAAGGAGGACAAGTTCTAATGACGCAGATCAGATATGTAGAAAGAGCAGGAGACAGCAAGGCTAAGAGAAACTGCAGAAGCTATTTTTCAACCACTAATCAAACACCACTCCACATTTGTACTGCTTAACTAAGAAAAAAAGGAGTATTAACTCTAAAACAGTATTTTATATTGGAGAAAAAACCAATCACTTGGATCTAAGTGCTTTTCTGCATCAAATTGCTTTTGTTTCACCTATTTTTCCTCACTATATGAGCTTAATTCACAGAAACACAGAGATGTTCCCCAAAGGGTAAAAGAAAGATTTCTTTGGGTTACAGTTTATTGAGAACGTTCAGTGTATATTTCCACCCAGATACCATATTTAACTTATATTTGCCTCATTTATGTCTAACAACCCTTAAGTGGGTGGGATCAATTACAAAGAGGGGAACTGAAGCTGAGTTAATGTCACAAGCTCAAGGTCACCCAGATGTAACAGACACTTCACTGTTCTCTTGGTTTGTACCTAAGCCATAATGTTGGCAGTCTTTTATTTAAACTTGTATTTTATACCTTCCATGAAATAAACATTTACAAACTGTGAAATATCAAGAAATGCATATCTGGATAAAGATGAGACACTTCAGAGTGAAGCACACGTGGATTTTGTTTCTTTTATACAATCATCACCCATAAAGGTGATGTTCTAAGCAGTGGTTTTCTCTGGGTAGCATTTACCAATTTTTCTCTTCTGCATTTTTCCACATTTTCATAAATGAATATGATTCATTTTTTAAGAAAATAAAATACCAAAAAAACTAGTGACACATATGAATATTACATCTTTTGCAGGAACCATCCTTTAAATTAATATAAATTAAAGGCTACCACTAAGAGCATGTTGTGTCACCAATGCTTCAGCATTTTCAGGACTCTTAACTTGCATAAAAGCCATTAAAGCAGACCAAACTTAAGAGTAAAAGATAAATGTATTACATAAAAAAATAAGTCAACTAAAGAATTTAAAGAACGCTCGATAGAGACAAATCTAATGGAAAACAGCAATTATGATGACGTAGTAAATGTTCTCATCTGTTCTCCAGAGCCACACCTTTACAGCTACGGCCTCCATCTGATCACTCCTTTGTGACTAGCCTTGGAGTAAAATGCAAAGCTTTACCAACAGTTTTTCTGACACACAATTTTGTGTTTTTCTAATAACAAAAAATATTCCACAACTAAATAAACAAAACAAAAACCCCATCTACTTTGATTATTTTATGTGCTTTACATGTAACTCTTCAAAGCAAAAGGGACAGCAAACTGAAATGTGAGTCATCAGACAAGGATTTTTCATTAACACTTCCCCCAACTATTCTAGAAGGAAAGGATACATAATGGATAAACAATGAGAAACTCCGTTTAAAACCATAAGGAAGAACTACATGAAGTTATTTGTACTGGCCAAAGGTGTCCAAACTTGAAACCTTAGGAAAGGGTCAAGCTGTTGCCCTTCTGGCCTAAGTGTGTGTGTTTTCCTTTCCCGGTGGTGTTGGCTCCACAGCCCCAGCATTCCGAGCTCATCTAGGCAGTGCGCTCACAGACAAAGGCGGAAGCTCCTGCATGCAGGTCCACTGCTATGGAATCAGCACGTCTACCCGGCTGAAGGCCAGCACCCAGGCCTCAGGAACTTTCTATTGGAAAGACTTGCAACCAAGGAGGATCACAAAGAGTCCACTCAACAGTTCTTCTAAATGTATCTTGTAGCCATCATGTTTCTTTTGTCTTAGGAGAAGACACTATACACTCAAGTCAGATTTTTAGAAGAATCTGTTTATCAAGAAAAGCTCGGCTTAGATGTAGCATCTGGTTTAAAGTGAGATTCTGGCTTTTTATCCAAGTTTCCTACTAAGCTGCCCAGGACTTAAGGAGATAAAATGAACTATGGTCACACGTGTGTATTTCAACCACACGTTGAGGAGAAACCACAAACTTTCTGGCTTATTATTCTACTGCAAATAGTGAATAAGTACTCAAAAGAAATTAATAAGGATACTCTAAAGCAGAAGTTCTCCAGGTGTGGGCCCCAGACCAGCAGCCTCACCATCACCTGGAAACTTTAGTTAGAAATGCAAATTTTGGGCTTCCCTGCAGACCTACTGATCTAGAAACGGTGGGAAGGGGACCCGACAAGTTCTCCAAGTGATTCTGACGCAAGATAGATTTTGAGAACCACCGAGCATGAAGTTTCTGCCCAAGTAAGAAATCTATTCATGGTTAAAGGAATTACAATTTTTTTCACAAACAACTTTAGAAGTGATTTTAATGTAACATTTCAAGTGAAATACCTCTGACATATACCTGGAGTTAGAACATTAATATTCTGCACATTAAATTCTTTAAAATTTAGAACTTCACAGTTTCTCCTCAGAACTCTTACCCATCATTTATATATTTGTCTTAGTTGCACATGCAGCATGGAGAGAAAACAAAAGAAGTTATGAGATGAAAACTGTACAGCACTTTGGAAAAAAATAAAGATGGGAGAGAAAAAGAATGTCTTCAGGAAAATGCACCATGTTTCACTAAATCTCATATGCCATTAATGTACACCAATTTATGTACTATTAAGAAAAGAAAAACTCATGATACACTATCAAGACACACTATTTATAAGGCCAATCCCAACTGCAGTGTTAAGCTAGAAAAAAAAAGTGACTCTTAGAATCAATGAAATATGGTATACGTAAATGTAAAGGCAATGTGTGTGAAACCAAATGCACGTGGAAAACAAGTATTTTTGAATTATCATGAGCAACAGAGAAGGGCGAACCCCAGAGTTTGGTGTAATTTTATTCTTCTAAGAATGACACTACAGAGGACTTTAAAAATGTGACAGGGAAGAAAAAAGATGACTAAAACTCACTAGTCTTTTACGGTAATTTAAGATACGCTAAAGCTTTCACAAAGTTGGGTCCGTTTTTGAATACTCACCTTCGAAATACAATTTATCCTCGGTTTTCCTTGAGGTTTTAATCCAATTATCTAAGGTGAAGAAATACAGATTACTCGAAACATCACAAATGTATACAACATAACCCTCTTCTCTGTTGCTGGGGACCAGGTGGGAGGGCTGGGATGAACACTGACTCCGTATTAAAATCCCAATACATCTGTCTTTTACTTTAATTTTATTTTAGAGGATTAGAACAGACTTTTCAATATAATAATCTTACCAATTAGCTATTTTATTACTGTACTGGGACAATTTAGAAGATAAATCAGTTACCAAAGAAGTGACCAAAACCCAGTATCACACTCTGCTACCCTTAAAACAAGAAGCAAACAGAAACCTTTAAATTTCATTATTTATATGAACAAATCATTAATGGAAATAAGAAGAACTGCAGAGGCATAATAATAATAATAATAAACTGTTCTTCATGAAAATATATTAGGTCACAATCCCTAACATGTGTTTCCATAGGGTTTCCACAGAGCCGTACCATATTTCACATCTATCTGTTCCACAAAACGCAGACACTGGGAAGAATTCCATTTTAAGACGCTCACAGCAACATTCAGCTCTATGTCACGAGGCTACTTCCATGGATGTGATTAATTAAACTAACTCTGTGTGAACGGTAACATATTTCTCCACCTATTTCTGAGAGGATTTTCTGGTGTTTTGAATTTATATGCATTTTACATGTGAATGTCTGTAAACTGTAACTATTTCTCCCAAAAGACAAGCATTGTTGCAACCTAAATAATAGTATCCACAGCAATTAACTGCCCTTGCCCATGTAATGACTGGAACAAATTACACTGGGGGTGAATCCCTGCCACGCCCGGTCTGCACACCTCGTTACTGAGCCCTGTGTGCACCTGACCCTTCCTTTCTGTTGCACCCTGCAGGGCCACACCCCTATCGGCAAGTGGAATCTCAGACCCTCACCGTTCACACAGGACATATTACAAAAGAAGTAAACTCAGAGGCTAGTCCTGTGGGAGAGAGAACTAGAACAACTCCTCTTGGCTTTGTTTCGGGATTGGATTTTCCAGCATGCAGATGCTGTGAAGCTACTTCTAGGAGGCTGGGGTTACACAAGGCAGCCCTGTAAAGTGAAGACATGTAATTCATCTGACAAGATAAATTAGCTCGTTTCACATTACTTATGGCCTTAATTCTTACTAAAGTCTTGCTGAAACACCTGACTAACCATTTACTGAGCGCCTACTACGTGTCAGGCAATGTTGGAGAATGATTTCTAGATTGCGATGGGATCATCAGGAAAAAAATCACTGGCCTTGGGGGGGGAGGGGAAGGAAGGAGAGGCTGGAGGGGAGCCAGTCCGGGCGCCTCAGGGTCCAGCTGGCTCTCTCCCTACAGGGAAACGCCTTATCTTGCAGTGCCAACATCGGAAGACTCAACTTTTACTTTTATTGGGGATGGCAGTAGCAATGTGCTTATCAATGGTGATTTCAGTGATACGTGGACTCGTGATCGTGAGCAGTCTACACCTGTTTAAGAAACTGCCTTTTTTCTAAGTAAATCACCAGTAATAACCTCACTCTCAAAGGAGACCTCGCAGGCCTCAACAGGATAAGCGCATCAGGACAGAGCTCTGCACTACGACACTTAGACAGCAGCAAGGCACAGGGGCCAAGGATCACTGTCCCTAGCATCTTCCTTTGCACAAGGACCCCATGCCATTATTACTAATGCAGGGAGAACATTAGCTCCTTAATTTGCTAACGGCCATACAATTCAGGCACCTCTTCTGTAAAACAGAGTAAAATGCTGCTACTTTGGCTACAACTGCAACATCCCACTGAGCGCATTCCAATGCCATTTTATTTGCATTTCTACTATTTAATTATTTATATTATTAAACTAGGTTTTGCTACTAAATATTCAGAAGAAGTTAAATAAGCCAAAACTTTATAAAGCTGCCATGGAATTTTAAATTATTTTATGACATAGGACTCAAAGATGAGCACTGTGCACTAATAAGGCCACGCTTTGGGCATGACAACCAGAACACCTGCTCCTTGAAGCAGGAATCTTTCGTAAACGCACGCAGCTACGTCCAAAAGGGAAAAGCTGAAGTTGTTTTACTCCAATCATTTATCTATGATAAATTTATGAACCAATCTTGTTTTACTCTGTATTAATTTTCCAAAGGTCAATTAATATCACTGCTAGCCTTCTATGTGAGCTACCTGCAAATGAGATAACATCTAATAAATAGTTGCCTACTTCTTAATAGATGATATTAGAAAAAAGCAGTGGCAGAAGTAAAATATGTACATACCCTGTTCATTTTCACAAGAATACAAGGGTTTCCTGTGGAGTAGCCAAACTCGGGGTCCTCCACACCACTGCATCCTTTAAGGGAAACGACAGGAAACTGGCACGCAGTATAAGTTGGCCCCTTCTGTTCACGAAGGGCTCCATCGGGACAGGCTGTGAGATTCTTCTGTTTTTCTAAATCGTATGCTAAAAAGGAAATGTGTATGTGTGTAGAGATCAGCCAAAAAAGATCTTTAAGACAATCAGGAATAGATCATCCTTTCATCAACATTCTCCAAAGACAAAAACAGCAATGCTAATTACCAATTTTTTCAGAAAGAATATTAAGTTTGTTCCTTTAACTTTTAACACCTATCTAGTGCTCTTGAGTTTACTGCATTTCAACAGTGATATAAACTAGATTACAGATCATTCTCTTCTGTCACCATCAGGTGGCGTCAGCCACGGCTATGGCATTATCTGCATGCCCTCCATGCTCTCGCCCCGTAGCTCCAACAGTGAGGACCCGAACAGGCGCTGCTGCTGCTGCCGTGCAGGGCTGACAGCGGAGCAGGAACATTGGCGGTCGAGTCTATGATCCTCACTGCAGGGCCTGGCGATACTCGGCGCTCTGGCAGCCCGGGCCGAGGGGACTGCAGCAGAGCTGAGTGATGAGGGGGACATGGGAGTTACTGCTGGCAGAGATGGAGGTGTAACCAGACAGTTGCCAAAGTGATAAAGAGTGAAATGGTTACAACTTGGCGAAGGGGAAGAAAGGAGAGGGAGAAACACACTACGGTTTCCGAGTGTTTGCTCTGCATTGGCCCAGGGTCAGGTTAAATCGGGACAATAGTGAGCACACCCTCAACGGGCTCACTCATGAGAAAGACACTAGCCAACGGCTAAGACACGGTGGGACAGTGCCTTGGTAAGAGCACAGGTGTGTGGGTGGAACTGGTACCGGAAAAGGGCTGCCTAAAGTGAATTCAACCAAAACAGGAACCAGATTTCAAAGTAAATGCATTTAAAAGGAAGCGTGGATCTTCACCTTGAGAAAAATATTCAGTCAAAATCTTTGGTTTCATTTTATATTCAGCAAAAATTAGGATATCATGGGAACTATGTACTCATTTAAAAGAATGGTTCAGGCATTTTTAGGGGTAAACTTTTTCAACAAAACAGTACCATACAACATTTTTCACTTCCTTTTTGACTTTGGTGGCACAGTCACAAAAATCATTTTGCAAGAAATATTCAAGGCCTTCGCCAATTTTCCCAAGGGGTTCTACTGCATATACTCTGTTGGTCTAGGCCAGTTCATCAGTGACCATTTCTGTATCACGCCAACTTCCACTTCTACGCAAAATCATGGTAAGTACCAAGAATCAGAACACGAATGGTCAGATGATGAAGACCCCCTGTCCAGAGCATCATGGGAATACAGAAAGGTCACCCATCTCAGACAGGGTGACCAAAGAACCCCACACACCTGAGGAAAGAAAGAAAAGGAAAAAGACAGAGCAAGATTAACAGAAAAAAGACCCGAAAGGAAAGACACATCGTGAACAAAACAAACTTTAAATTCTAATTAGTATCCACCATAGGAAAAAAACAGAGAAGATGATGTATCTTTTAACCAGAGACTATATCTTTTACACACGAGAAAGGTATTCCTAAAAATCAACAATGACAACTGAAAGTCAAAAGAAAAACAGTTGAACATTAAAGAATTAAAGTAAACCTCCCCAGAAAGTACAATAAAGTAAAAAGAGAAAATGAGAAAAAAATAAGAGATCTAAGCTCTAGAAAGAGAAAAGGAAAACGGAGTTGACAAAATTATCAACATAGTAACAAGATAATTTCCCTGAACTGGAGAAGCTAAGTCTTCATCCTCAGAAACCCCAGCTAGTTCCCAGTCAAGTGACATTTTAGAAACTGAAACTAAGAAACAGAAATTTTAGAATCCAAAGGAAACACATTTAAAAACCAAAAACCAACCTTGCAGAGGAGAAAAAGGCAAATACAAAGGAACGAAAATTCTATATACAGCTAAACTATCAACTACAAAAACAGAATTAGGTCATTTTCAGAAATGAAAGGACTCAAAATTTACATTTCATGTATCTTTTCTTATAAAGTTACTTGAGAATATACTCCATCAAAACTAGGGAGTTAATTAAGAAAAAAGTCAGAAGCCTAGGGGCTGGCCTGGTGGTGTAGTGGTTAAGTTCACACGCTCAACTTTGGTGCCCGAGGGTTCACAGGTTCAGATCCCAGGCATGGACCTGGCACTGCTTGTCAAGCCACACTGTGGCGGTGTCCCACATAAAAGAGAGGAAGATTGCCACAGATGTCAGCTCAGTGACAATCTTCCTCAAGCAAAAAGAGGAAGATTGGCGAGAGATGTTAGCTCAGAGCCAATCTTCCTCAAAATAAAATTAAACAAACAAATAAATAAAAGAAAAAAGTCAGGAACCAAGAAACAGTGAATCCAACTAAAGAAAGTGATGAAGAGAAGCTTCAAGCCAGCCCTGATGGCCTAGTGGTTAAAGTCAAGCGCTCTCACCACATCGGTGGCCCAGGTTAGTTTCCTGGTCACAAAACCACACCACCCGTCTGTCAGTAGCCATGCTGTGGTGGCAGCTCACACAGAAGAACTAGAAAGATTTACAAGTAGGATATTCAGCCAGGTACTGGGGCTTTGGGAAGGAGGCGAAAAAAGTTTCAAAATGGGAGCTGGGTGGTAAAGGCCTAAGAAGTGACCAGTACAGACTACAGCTAGAGGGAAGAGCTCTAGGAAGGAGTTTCCCACAAAAAAGGGACAAGAGAATACTTCAAACGATAGTATACAAATAAGGGAGTCAGAAGAGTGTGTCTATAAATGAGACTAGGGATAAAAAGGCCACCAATAATGAAACAAAAAATAGTTAATTCAATTACTATTGAACTGAGAAGGGGGTAAAGTCTGAGGCATGAGAGCTAAATCCTCATCTATTGGGGCAGGAAGTAAAGCCAATGTATAAAAGTGCTAAGTCAAGAACCAGCAGAAAAGTATAACATCTAGAGATACAGAAGAAAAACACCATAAGAAAAACTTCAAAAGCACAATGTGATTTCCTATTGAAAATGTATCCAGAATCAGACTATTTCTCACAGCCTCCCTTGCCAAGCTGCCATTCTACTCATCTGGATGACTGTAACAGCCTCCCCACTAGCTCCTCCTACACCCCATAGTCTAAAGAAGGTGGCCCTCAAAAAACATGTTGAATAAATTAACAGGACTGCAGATAGAAAGGAGGAGGGCAGAAAACTACTGTTTTCCTTATAGACTTTTCTTTACTATTTTTTTTTTAAAAGATTGGCACCTGAGCTAACATCTGTTGCCAATCTTTTAAATCTTTTTTCTTCTTCTTCTTCTCCCCATAGCCCCCCAGTATCCAGTTGTGTATTCTAGTTGTAGGTCCTTCTGGCTGTGACATGGGATGCTGCCTCATCATGGCCTGATGAGCAGTGCCATGTCCCAGGCTGCCAAAGCGGAACACATGCACTCAACTACTTGGCCACGGACTGGCCCCTTTACTATTTGATTGTTAAACCAAGGATTATACGTTCACAAATCATCTTTAAATTATTTAAATAATAAGTATATATTTAACTATTAAGGGAAAGAGCCTTAGGAAGATAGCTAGTAGATGATGTAGGATCAAAAGAGGTTTCTTGGTTTTGTTTTGGCCCTGATTGGCCCTGAACTAACATCTGTGCCTATCGTCCTCTATTTCATGTGGGATGCTGCCACAGTGTGGCTTGATGTGAGTGCTAGGTCTGTGCCCGGGATTGGAACCTGTGAACCTGGGTCCACCGAAGTGGAGCGCACAAACTTAACTACTACACCACCAGGCCAGCCCCCAAACAGGTTTCTGATTGAAGACAGGAGGGAACTGAGGATTTCCACCTGCTGACAGGAAGGATCCAGTAAAGAGAGAGACTACTTCTTTCCTAGGTGGCTGTCAAAGATGGTGGAGGGGCAGGTCCTGGTTCTAGATGGCTGAGGCCTTCTCTGGGGCCACATGGCAGTCACTGTACCCAAGCAAGGGCTGCTGGACCAGAGGTGGTGGTTGTGCAATGTGAGGGCACCAACATTTCTGGCAATTTCTACAGAAACAAGTTGAAGCACCTGGCTTTCCTCCAAAAGCAGATGGACACAACCCATCCCGTGGCTCCTACCACTTCCGAGGCCCCAGCTGTATCTCTTGGCGAACCATGTGAGGCACACTGCCCCACAGGCACAAGTGAGGTCACACGGCCCAGGACCTCCCCAAGGTACCTGATGGCATCCCACCACCCTACAACAAGAAAGAGCGAATGGTGGCTCCCACTGCCCTCAAGGTTGTGTGTCTGAAGCCTGCACGAAAGCCTGCCTCCCTGGGGCACCTGGCTCTTGAGGTGGGCTGGAAGCACCAGGCAGTTACAGCCACTCAGAGGAGAAGAGGAAGGAGGAGGCCAAGATCCATTACCAGAAGAAATAACAGCTCATCAGACCATGGAAACAGGCTGAAGAGAACATGGAGAGGAAAACTGACAAATACAGAGGTCAAGATCCACGGACTCCTGGTCTGAACCCAATAAAATTAAGTGCTAATTCCTCAAAATAAAAAAAAATAAAAAGAGAGGGAGAGCCTAAATATACATGAGAAGGGATAGTCAATAGCGTGGTGTTTCCGAGACAGTGAGAGGGGATGAGCACCAAAGCACAGAGGCACAGGTGGCCTGAGATGAAAGAAGGGCAGCCCCCCATCACAAACAAAATGGCTGTAACCATAGGTTTGTTTACTGGTAACAGGGAAACCAGGGAAGTTCCCACACGAATGCTTTTATTTATATCTTTTGAAGCAGGACACCAGGTTATATGAAGTAAGTGAGTTACAGGGGAAAAGGTCAGGGTTTAGAAGTTTGAGGGTGGAAATACTCCCTTCCAAGAACTATCCAGAGAAATTCAGCAGGACTGCTGGGCAGTAGAGCAGGTCCCTTCGAGGGAGGTGAGAGGCACTCATGGAGCGAGTCAGTCCTGCTGCAAGTCTTCCTTCAGCAGCACCCAGCTGATGGGGGGGGCGGGGGGGGGAGGTTCCCAGCAGGAGCTTCATCCATTTGCAAGTTTACGACAGAGACTGAGAGGCAAGGGATTTTAGAGTGCTGGCAAGAGTGAAAATGAAATGGAAACCGTGGAAGTAATATGCTTGCTAAGAAGGGAAGTTAGGGGCGAGGGCTTGGATAAGATGAAAGGGTCAGGGAACCGGAAGTCCCGATGCGGTGGAAGAATAGTGAGGGAAAGTCAAACAAGCAAATCAGAGGGACAGAAGGTTGTGCAAGGAAAGGCTCGAACAGTGAGTTTGGCAATGGAGGCCTACGCGTTCTCAGGAGCAAGTGCAGCTACAGGTACGTGTGGCTGAGGAAGCAGTGAGGAAGTGATCAAAAACCAGAGGTCAGCACACTGGATGATCATTCCTGGGAATGGTAATACCCCAGAGTTAGGCCAAGCAAAAGAGGAGAAAAGGCTGGGCTAGGATGGCTCTTAGAAAGCATTACAAATTGGTAACTCTGAAAAACTCACAACTGATACATACATTTTTTTAAGCAATAAATACCATTCCTCCCCCCCCCCACCCTGCCCCTGCCAAGCACTACACTGGATCCAAAAGATCCAAACACCTAGAGGCATCATTTCATATAGTATAGTTTTGCTCTATTAGCCAAATATGTTTCATTTTCATGCAGATACAAATGTTACGTCTCAACGAACTTACTCATGTACTTATTACAGGACAGAAAGAAAAGTCAAATCACGCCCACTAGCCTCTGTCTGCCCAGAAGTTAGAACATTCTCACGATCAACCATAAAATCTACTTACAAGTCCTCTCAGCTGTGTTTAACGGAACAAAAGAAAGGTAAAACATACTCATAGAATGGTGTTTCTAAAAGTCATCGTAATTTGGTCCTGGTTTTTCTAATAACTAAAATCTTTTACCTTACTCTGAGAAAACACACTTACACTTTAGAAATTTGGTGAGATCGTCTACGTATCCTCTATAGGACTCTGGATCAGACACACGGAATGAATAGTCCAACGCAGTCACTGGTTTCGGAAAAACCATAAGCCCTATAAAGAGATAAAAGAAAAAGGGGAAATTAACTGTAGCAAATTCCCTTCTCTCCTTCCTTCTCCTTCCTCATCTCTGAAAGGCAGATCTCAGTAAATTACATGGAAAGTTGTATTCACAGGGATGCCGAAATGATCAGAACTTCCCACTTCTGATTGTGAAGGCACATCCAAAACGAAAGAGAATCTCCAATCTTCAAAATCACCTCATGCATGACCAGTCAGAAACCTCCCCTGAGTATCGACAGTTAATTAGAAGCGCTCGGTTCCCGACTTAAAAAGATGCAAGTTTTACTTCGTACTTTCCAGAATCATTTTTCTAGCAAATATGGTTAGATTTTGCCAATCTGCTATTAACAGAGGGAGAAAAATTATAGCAAATCAAAGTCTAAAAGCACGTTATCATTCAAATTATAACTGTATGGAAACATTCACAAAGTAAGCCTACCTTATTCAATGAAAGAGGCCTAGACAATTTCGACTCTATGGTTAAATATTCTTCCTTCAATAATAAACACTGCTCTATAATAAAATGTGATTTTTCACATACTGCATTTGGAGTATGACCACCAACAATTTCACACCAGGAGTCAACACTCATGTATACAGAACATGTTGTGTGAGTTAGTTAACAGAAACCACTAGCATATTTATCTGTATGAAACATAATCTGGCTTCCAGCTTTAATATATGCTTTCCTTGTTTAAAAAGCATTGGATCTAGATTATTAATTCAGCCTTGCATAGAGGCTTAAAAACAATCCTAAAATTCTCAATAGTCTCTAAACCTTTTCCATATCAAAGTTATCAGAGATGATATGCCTTGCATTGAACTTGAAAATAGACAAATACAAGTGTTTTAGTTTTCATTAAAATCGCTGCTCACAGACATCTAATTCTTTTTCAATCAGATCCAGTTTCTTTCAAACCCAAGACCTGCCCATGTTGATCTGCATGGCTCCTGAGTTAAACTAAATCCCATGCTACCCCAATATGATGAAAAAATGTTCCTAAATGGCAGGGCACATCTTATTCTACATGCAGCACAAGACAGCCCCCGATTATACTCCCCATTCAGGCATATCAACACAACAGCTCACTGGGATTAGCCCATATGAGGAGCCCATTCTTCCTTACCACTCTACCCACTGCAAAATCAAGCAATAGCAGGGGCCGGCCCAGTGGCATAGGAATTAAGCATGTGCTCTACTCCAGTGGCCCGGGGTTCACGGGTTTGGATCCCAGGCACAGACCTACACACTGCTCATCAAGCCATGCTGTGGCAGTGTCCCACGTATAAAACAGAGGAAGACTGGCAACAGATGATAACTCAGGGCCAATCTTCCTCATGCAAAGAAAGAGAGAGAGAGAGAGAGAGAGAGAAAACAACAATAGTAACCTTATGATTTTTAATAAAAGTATTTAACATAGGAATAAAGCCTCCAACCATCTGTCTATGTCTGAAATTGTTTAAGGTTTTTTTTTTTTTTTAAAGACTGGCATCTGAGCTAACATCTGTTGCCAATCTTCTTTTCTTTTAAATTTCTGTTTCTTCTTCTCCCCAAAGCCCCCCTGGTACCAGCTCCCTGGTACATAGTTGTGTATTTTTAGTTATAGGTCCTTCTGGCTCTGCTATGTGGGATGCCGCCTCAGCATGGCTTCATGAGCGGTGCTAGGTCCCTGCTCAGGATCTGAATTGGTGAAACCCTGGCTGACAAAGGGAGCGTGCAAACGTAACGACTTGGCAACGGGGCCCACACCTGTTTTTAAAGTTTTATAGCGGAAATAAGACATAATGTTCTGCAAGTAAAAAAAGTAACAGAATCAAGGCAGCATGGATATTACCGTACGAAAACACCCAACTTTAAAGAAAACCCAACATAAAACATCCAAATTTCTAAACTGAAGCAATTTTAGAGAAAAACATGAATATATCTGTGCTTTATAAAAAGATTCCATTCCTTTACATGACTAATTTCTAAACGATTCAATTTGCAAAAGCTTTGTATTAAAACCTGAACGTATAAAACTGAATTTCTGATCCGGTCGCTTCCTAGATCTCGCCTAGCAGTGCTCTTGGAGCCCTAGTACCTGCTATTTCATAGCCTGTCTGAAACTCTCACGTAAGAAAACTATGGCAGGAATGAGCATCACGGCTGCACTGCTGACACAATACACTCAATTCCTCCAAATTAAGTCTGGGCTTTCCCCAAAACCGAGAACAGCAATAGAATGTGAATGCTACAATAACTCTCATCTCCTTCCAGTTTATACCACTGAGGCACAAGAGCGTGTGCACACGCGTGTGTGTGCGTGCATGCTTGTAGGGGTGTGGATGGGCAGTATGTGCTTATGTTATATGGATGTACATGTTAATATACATATCAATTTCAGACTAGCATTTATCTTAAGGGTACAAATATATTGTGGAAATGATGTCATTTAAAATTAAAACTAATATGGTCATTTTAAAAGAAAAACCTGAGAAAACACAAGCAGAAAGAAAAGATTACCCATAATCCCTTTAGGAAGAGAAATTCACATTTAACAAACTAATGTATATTCATCTAGTATTATATACATGTGTGTGCATATATGTCTATATATATTTATTTAAACTAATGATAGGATTTTTAAGTACTACAATACACTTGGTAAATAATTTTAAGGAACTCAGTTTAAAATTGTGTACTTAAATACATGGAACACATTTTAATTCTTACGTTATTCATGCAATTATAAACAGAGTTGATTATTTCTGAAATAGATCAGATCATGTCTAATGGTAATAACATCACATAACTTAGGCAGCAAGGAAAACAATTATCAAGGCAGGCCCCGTGGCCGAGAGGTTAAGTTCGTGCCCTCTGCTTTGGCGGCCCAGGGTTTCGCCGGTTCAGATCCTGGGCCCGGACATGGGACCGCTCATCAGGCCATGCTGAGGTGGCATCCCACATGCCACAACTGGAAGGACCCACAACTAAAAATACACAACTATGTACCGGGGAGCTTTGGGGAGAAAAAGGAAAAATAAAATCTTTAAAA
Organism: Equus quagga; assembly: GCF_021613505.1. Classification (NCBI taxonomy): domain Eukaryota; kingdom Metazoa; phylum Chordata; class Mammalia; order Perissodactyla; family Equidae; genus Equus; species Equus quagga. Next base: position 174,774,549 of record NC_060267.1, on the reverse strand, counting down.
AAAAAAAAGAAAGAAAAACAATTATCTTAGAATTAGTCTGGGTAGAAACAATACAGAGCCACAATGAAACGAAAGACGAGGGAAAAATCAGCATGTAGCCAGTCTCTGATACTTGGTCAAACACTAAAAGTTACTCCTGAAGCTTAGACAAATATTAACTGCAAACAAAGGAAAAGCCATTAGAACAAACTGTTCTAAGAAAAACGGTCGGGGAAATTGGTGCAGTTTGGCTGCTGATGCGGCTCCCAAGTCCTCAGGCTTGGCACGCCTGATACCTGGGACTGGATGACTCTTTGTTGCAGGGACTTGTCCTGAGCACTGCAGGATGCTCAGCAACATCCCTGACCTCTCCTCACAGTATCTCCTCTCCAGTTGTAACCAAAAACGGCTCCAGACACTGCTGAATAGCCCCTGGGGGACATGTCACCGCTGGGTGAGAACCACTGCTCCAGAGAGAAACCCCTGCTCCACCCCCACCTTCCCTGGCCTGCCTCCCACTCTGCCTGCTAGCCAGTCCCACTCCTCCAGGGAGAGCCCTCCCCTCTCTAGCATCTCGACAAGCCGTTCCCATTTCGGGAATTATATACACTGGGGTTCTGCACATTACTGTTATATGACTTGTACAAAAACTGCCAGCACCGTGAGGACAAGGGCCTTGTCCAATAATGAAGGCAGAGCTGGCATTCAAAGACTGACTGTTTAAAAAGAATATAATCAGGAGGTAGAAAATGATTTAAACAAGTGTTTCAGTTAAGATTTTTCTGTACTAAAGTATATTCTCCAGTGTCCTGAAGATATTTTTTTTCCTTAAGACAATCAATAGAGAAGAATTAAACATACTAAGAATATACTCACTTTATTCTCTATTGACAGATCATTATTTAATACCTTACCACTTCCATACTAAGCAATTAAAACCACAAAGCATGTATTTTACAAGACCAATGCTCTAACTCCAGCTAGAGCTGGCTGAAATATACACTGTATCAGTAAATTACTCAGGGCAAAGTGAAACTGCTACACAACATTCATAAATTCATTAACTGTAACTATATTGGTCAAATTTGTCTTCACTATAATTCTCAATATTCATTTCTGCTGACTCCTGGCAAAGGACTCAAGATTTATCAGTCCAGGTCTTTATATCAGTATGTAAATACTAAATGTCTTTATATCAGTATGTAAATATTGAAGAAACAGAAATCAAAACTTTCACATTACCTAACCTCAAGGTTTAACGATCTTCTGTCTGCTGTATAAAACAGATTTATGGAAGATAAAGTATAACCCAATTTTGTTAAAGGTCATGATAACTGTGACGTAATTACCTGGACTAGGAATCTGGTCACGGTATTTTGGAACTTCATCGTTCAGAGTCTGAAGCATAGCCCACATTGTGAACGAGAAGAGTGCAGCCAGGAAGCCATAAAAGACTAGGTAGAAGAGCAAGATCAAACCTGTGAAAGAAAAGAAAACTTATGAAATTTGGAGAAACACACATACACTGCACATACGTATGCACATATGTGTGCGGCCAGGTTAAAAAAACAAACCAACTATTGCAAGGCTAGGATTCCAAGCTATGCCATGCACACAGCCAAATATATCCATATTCAGAATGACATGAATTTGCCCAAGCAAGGGATATTTCAGCAGGTAGCACCCACCCATCCGTGATCCCCGAATCCTCTCATACTTTCAAGTACAAGTAGGTTCCATAGATCATACTCTAGTTAAAGGTCAGAGCTTTAAAATTCCAGCACATAGGGGAGTGTTTCCCAAAATGGACTTGATGCCCTCTAGAAAGATAAAAGACGATTTCAGGAGGGACAAAACTCCCATATGCACGTGTTCCTTTAAAAGTGGCAAATAGGAAAGAATAGTATATCAACCTCATATTTCACAGACAGTAATTATTTGGATAATTTTAAGTTTTATAAAGTGAGTTGATTTAAAGAATAGCCAGGAAATGTGCAGAGAAGGCAAACCATGAAGATGGGATTCAATGAATAAAGTTTAGAAAACTCCTCTAGTAGAAGGCTCATGCAAAAGTGAGGACAGGACCAGAAACAAGCACCCACTCAAGGGGTCTGCCGAAGCCTACTGCTAAGCACAAAGCAGGAGCTGGCCGACCACATGTCAACATCCAGAGCCTAACTTAACCTTCTTTCCTTCACAATCTGGAAACACTAAGATCCATCCCAAGCTAGGATTTATTTTGGGAACATCAAAAATCAATTATTTTTTTCAAATGTCTATATTCAAAGTTCTAACGTTAGAAGTGGAAGATTACATACTAGAAATATACTGTTAAAGTCATACTTGTATTTAAATGTTTAAAAATTGATCAAAGAATATTAAACAAATCTCCAGACACAGCAATAGTGAAGAACATTTAATTTCCCAGAGTTGAATCAACATCAGCTTTATTTCCCAGTCTTAAAAAACCTACTTTTCTGTTTGCCTGACTCTATTCCTAGCAGAGTGGCTGGAGCAGGGGTTCCTAACCTGGAATCTATGGACCCCTGCTGCAGTAAGGATTAACTGCAGAGCTTTCAAGACTTCTGCAATAACATATTTCTGAATATATCCCTTTTTTTTTTTTACTGGGGAGCGGGCTCTACAATGTTCTTCTGATTCTCAAAAGATCCTACGACCTCAAAACAGATTGCGCCGAAAGCTAGATAACTTTTATTTCTTAATTACGAGCCAGGAAACTATTTCCCCCCTTTTCAAGCAAAGGGGAAATAGATAAAGCAATTTCATTTTAATTTAGTTCAGCATACCCCCATTCTCCCCCCACCCCAATTACCAGGAGGCCAAAATAGGGAGGAAGAGGACAGAATGAAGACAGGAGGACAGCATGTCACCTTCAGACAGCATCACTTCCCTACCACATACGGCAATTCTGTTGCAGAAAAAGAAAAGAAAGACCAATCTCAAAGAAGTGATCAGTTTACTACAGAGGGAAAGAAACATGCAAAGACCAAAGGCTCATTTAACGAGATATAGGAGAGAACTGATTCTTTCAGATCCAGACTTTTGTAGGAACTAATGGATAAAATGCTGCACACAGCAGACCAGGGTCGACAAATACATGAACGTAAGGGTGTGAGCTGTGCTCCAGTCAAACTCCACTTACAAAAACAGGTGGACTGGGGCCATAGCAGTTTATCAACCGATGCAGTAAATGTTAAACTGAAGAAACGTGAAACAAAAGTGCTGGGAGTTTAATTATTTAGCTGTGTTTGTAAGTCATCTCAAAATATTATTGGGCCGGCCCCGTGGCGTAGTGGTTGAGTTCGGCATGTTCTGCTTCGGCGGCCAGGGCTCCCAGGTTGGGACCCCAGGTGCAGACCTCCACCACTGTCAGCCACACTGTGGCAGCAACCTCTATACCAAGGAGAGGAAGACTGGCACAGCGTGAGCCTAGAGCTGATCTTCCTCAAGCCAAAAACATTTTTTAAAATTCTTATACCATTTTCAAAATTTGACTTTAAATTTCCAGGAAAAATAATGTAAATAGAACTTATAAAAAGTTACAAAGCAAATAAACATATAACAGACATGAACAAGGTGTATCCAAATACACTTTCCAAAGAACCATTACACAATGAAAAAAGTGTCAAAACTCCCTCTAGAGAGCTACACTCATAAAACAGACACACAAATTAATAGCCGTGTCCCAAATGTGATGCCACATACTAGTGGCCATTAAGTCAATTTTTAATGTAGGGAGTATAAAAACAAGTAAATAAGTGATTTCCAGCACTGAAATGAGTTTTTCCTACTTGTATGAGACACTTTTGCCAAAACCCAAATGTAAAAATTAAAGTTAACCTCACTTATAAATATCATATATGAAAGACCACTCACAAGGGTGGCAATATCAGAAGATAAAAACGGATGTTTACTCAAAACAAATACCCGAAAGTTCACTGCTGTCACTGACATTCCTGCATCACCATGTCGCCATCCTACCCATCCAGAAGCACAACCGTCGCTACGGCCACACTTTCCCTCTCAGATCCCAGGGCACACACAGAGCAACGGCCAGACACCTCCAACCTTCTGCCCTCCTTAACACAGAAACTGACTCTCCTCCTCTCTCTCCAGTTCTGTTCCTTGAGAAGCCCCAGCATGTAGACTCTTTCCCTCCCTCTTGTGTCTTCCTGGTGAGGGGACACGTGGCGGGACAGACGTGGTGAAGGCCGTGCAGCAGGCTGGTTTTCCGCACGGGCTCCGCTCCAGTGCCAGCCTGACTGCTCTCCCGCTGTGACCTGGGCAGGGATCCCAATCTACTCCCGCCTGAAGAAAGGGGTAATAGTCGTACCCACCTAATTATCCACATTATAGAAACGAAAATAAAAGTCAAGAGATTTGATGACAAAACTCTTCAGGGGGGAAAAAAATGCCAAAAACAAACCAGAAACATTTCTGAAATGACACTGCAACTAAGCTTTAAGGCTAAACTTAAGGTTTAAAGCTTAATCAATTGCATTTTACTCTCAAAAAATGTTTTCACAAATGAGGTTTGATTCATGCGGACTCTATAAAAGAAATTAAGCAGCAAGAAAGCTGACCATGGTTTCACCCAAAGGAGAAATGGGTCCTGTCCAGCCACTATGTTTCAACCTCAACTAGCTGTCTGACAATTCAGTTCCGGCACCAACCACCTGGAGCAGCCGACTCCACTATTAGTGTTAGGGCTCCGTCCTCCACAAGAATGCCCTTACTTCAGATGCCACCCAAACTTCTGACCAACGGGATACCAATCTGGGAGGTTCCCATTGCCCCCTCTGGTTTGATAATCCACTAGAATGACTCAGGACTCAGCAAAGAGCTATACTTAGGATTACAGTTTTGTTATAAAGGATTGTGAAATCTGATAAACAGAAACCTCCCTTAAAATGAAGTTGGCAGGCCAGAAGGGGGAGCTCTCACGCCCCATGACGATGGCAGAACCCAACAGGAAGAAGAAAAACTTTGTCTTCTTAAACAGGAGTTCAGCCAACGAGAGACAGTCACAACTCAGCCAATGAAAAGCACTCTACTTGGAACTCTCAATTCCTCCAACGGACTGTTCACAACGGCCCTCCCCACTTCCTCTTCCCTTCTTTGGAAGCTTCTCCTATCCTTGTTCCTCGGAACTTGCACGTGGCTTGCTATGGCTGCAGATCCTGTAAGGCAATTCTTTGTTGATCCCAAGTAAACTCATTTTGCTGGAGAAATAACTGGCTGTCTATTTGTTTAAGGTCAAGAGGACACACACAGGGTGGGGTCTGGGAGGGAATGCAGTTTCTACGCCCTCTCTGGTGGAATGAAGGCACATCACCCTCCAGCACATCAATGTGGTCCCCACCCTGGAAGCTCCACTAAGCTTCAGTGTCTAGAGTTTTTATTGGGGTTTCATTACATAGGAATGGTGAAATCATTGGCCACATGATTGAGCTCAATCTTGAGCCCTCTAATCACATGAGTGGTCTTTCTGGGGACCAGCCCCCATGGAAGCCATCTAGGGGCCCACCAGGAGTCACTATTAGCATAATAAAGACACTCCTATCACTCAGGAAACTCCAAGGGTTTTTAGAAGCTCTGTGCCAGGAACCTGGGACAAAAACCACCCAAATTCTTTATAACACCAGCACACAATACAGGCACAGGGCAGTCATTAGGCTTCGAGGCCTGGACATACACATCCACTCAGCACACTCCAAGATCGTGTGATCTGACTCCCTACTCTCACAAACTTCCTAATTACCTGAGGGTACCAAGATACTAGAAAGACTGTGCCTCTCCTCAGAGAACTCTGACTAGAAACTACTTTCCCTTGGTAAATAAATTAGCATTCTTACAGTTTAAAAAATTCAAGGCAGAGGCAGGCATAAATTTTTTAAAAACTCAATTTTATGTAGACAAGTACAAGTTTAAAATCCTTTGTATATCTGAATTTTTAAAACTTTTTTTTTTTTTTGAGGAGAAGGATGAGCCCTGAGCTAACATCTGCTGCCAATCCTCTTCTTTTTGCTGAGGAAGACTGGCCCTGAGCCTACATCCATGCCCATCTTCCTCCACTTTATATGTGGGACGCCTACTACAGCATGGCTTGCTGAGCAGTGCCATGTCCGCACCCAGGATCTGAACCGGCAAACCCCGGGCCACTGAAGTGGAATGTGCAGACTTAACCACTGTGCCACTGGGCTGGCCCTAAAAGTAACTTTTTATTGAGGTATAATTTACACTACATTCATCTATGAACGGAATTGCTAGGTCATATGGGTAACACCATGTTTAGCCTTTTGGGTGAGTGCCAGATCGTTTTACCAAAGCAGCTGTACCATTCTACATTCCCAGCGGCAGGGTTCCAATTTCTCCACATGCTCATCAACACTTCTTATTGTCTTTTTATACAGCCATCCCAGTGGGTGTGAAGTGGTATCCCACTGTGGGTTTAAGTTGCGTTTCCCTCATGGTTAATGAGGACGAGCATCTTTGCATGAGCTTACTGGCCATTGTGGCTTCTTTGGAGAACTGTCTATTCAGATCTTTGGTCCATTTTTAAATTGGGTAGTCTTTTTATTGGAGTTCTAAGAGTTCTTTATATATTATAGATACAAGCCTCTTACCAGACATATGATGTACAATTATTTTCTCCCATTCTGTGGATTATCTTTTCACTTTAATGATAATGTCCTTTAAAGCAGAAACGTTCTTAACCTTGACGAAGTCCAATACATCTATTTCTTCTTTGGTTGCTTGTGCTTTTGGTATCGTATCTAGATACCATTGCCTAATCCACAGTCAGGAAGTCTTCCATCTATATTTTCCTCTAAGAATTTTATAGTTTTAGCTTTTAAGTTGTCTGTCTTTGATGCATTTTGAGTTGATTTTTGTATGTGGTATGAGAAAGGGGTTCAACTTCACTGTTTTGCATGTGGATATCCAGTTGTCCCAGTACTATTTGTTTAAAAAACCATTTGTTGGGGCCAGCCTGGTGGCGTAGTGGTTAAGTTTGCACACTCTACTTTGGCAGCCCGGAGTTCAGGGTTCAGATCCCGGGTGTGGACCTACACACTGCTCATCAAGCCATGCTGTGGCGGCATCCCACATACAAGATTGAGCAACAATCTTCCTCAAGCAAAAAGAGGATGACAGACAATGGATGTTAGCTCAGGGCAAATCTTCCTCAAGCAAAAAGAATACTGACAACAGATGTTAGCTCAGGGCCAATCTTCCTCACCAAAAAGAATTTTTTAAAGTGCAGTTTATTGTATGTTAATTATACCTCAATAAAGCTGTTCAAAAAATAAAAACTTAGGACAAGCGCTAACTTAGAGAACTGGCCAAATTGAAGAAAAATTCAGTGAGCTAAAAAATCAAGCCAAGGTATTCTGCAATACTGGGCAAGATGGCAGGTTTGAAAATTGTTGAGACATGGGGGACAGAACCAGAAAATCAACAAATCCAACAGGAATTCCACCAGAAGAGAGAGGAGCGGGAAGAATGCTCAAAGAAGTAACAAATTTTGTGTCTAGATTGAAAAATATTGGAAAATATCCCATACCTGCACACAAACAGGTAAAACTGCAGAACACTAAAAATCAAGAGAAAGTTTCTTAAAGCTTCGAAAAAGATAAAACAGATTTTACCTAAGGCAGAGAAACATGACTGACATGTCTCATCAGTCAAAAGTGAAACAATATATTCAAACTGAGAAAAAATGACTGTAAACCAAATGATCAATCAACCAAGGAAACAAAAGACACTTCCAGACACACAAGCACTCAGAGAATTTACTGCCCTCAAATCCTACCTGAAAAAACTGGTCATCAACACAAAAGACCTGAAGAGCAACAGCAAACAACTGCTAACAACCCGAGTGTCCACAAAGCAAAGAATCAACGAAACATAACGCACAATGGAAAACTATAAACAGTAGTTAAAAAAGGAATGAAAGCTAGCTCAAAAACCCCAAGTGGGAAAAAGTAACCTCAGAACGACACATACCACACGCTTAAAATTAAAACACTCAAAAGAGTTATAGAATTCTATAAATACACGTATATAGAGTGTTTGTTAATGGACCAGAAACTTACAAATAAAACTCATCAACAGTGAGTACCTCTGAATACGGGAGGTGGGGATGGGGATTGGGGTCAAGGATGATCTGAGTTTTAGCTATAGTCTTAATTTCCTGTTTTTTTTTTTAGAAAAATTTATTTATATAACATCTGTCTATCTTGGAAAAAAGGACAAAGCTCATTCACTAAATTCCAAAAACATCTAAGACAAAGAGGAAAAATATATAACGTAATGGTGAGCAAAGAAACCAGTAAAACTTACTAGGTAACACCTAGGTAAGCGGTGATTTTAATTTCTCTTCCTTACCAGGTCTGAGGAATAATTTACATACAATAACTTTCATTGATTTCAAGTGTACAATCCCAGGGAGTTTCGACAGTTGCACAACCTGTGAAATCACCACTAAAGATACAGAATATTTCTATCACCTCCAAAAACTTCCTTGTGCCCCATGGCAATCCACACACACCCTTCACCAGACAGTCAATGATCTCTTTAAGTTACTGTATTAGTTTGTATTTTACATAAAGTTAAAATTTTTAATGGTTAAATTTAATATCAAATTAAAATTCCAAAATTAATATGGCAGGAATAATTTTATAGTAGTCAAATAATAAAAGACATTCTCAAAGTGGGTTAAAATCCACTAAATGCTATTTAAAGAAGGAAACCTAAAATTATAACACATGATGGTTGAAAATAAAGTAGATCTTGGCTAATAAAAAGAAATGTAGATGTGGCCTTATTATTGTAAGCAAACTAAAATTCAAGTCAAAAAGCATTAACAGGGCGAAGCTATTTGTCTTAATAAAAGTAAATAAAAATACATCAAGATACAGCATAAAAGCCACGAACCTTCGTGATGCTAAGTGCCTTAAAATATGTAAAACAAAAGAATTACAAAATTTATCACAATTCAGCCTAGAGATTTTAACATACCTCTTCCAGAAATCCACAGACGAGGTAAACAATAACAAAAAGGTCACTAAGTATTTTTAAAACATAACTAAAGTTACCTAATATCTGTAGAACTTTGTAGTCACCAGAAAATATACTCTTTACAAACTTGGAACATTGCCCCCAAACTGACCATGACTTAAATTACAAAAAACAAAAATAAAAATCTAAAAAAAAACCCCACACCTAAAAAAAGGAGGCCAATCCTGGTGGCCTAGTGGTTAAGTTCAGAGGGCTCCACTTTGGCACTGGCATTTGGTTTGGTTGATAGAACCACTCTTCTATCAGTTGCCATGCTGTGACTGTGGCTCACATACAAAATAGAGGGAGATGGGCAACAGATGTTAGCTCAGGGCAAATCTTCCTCAGCAAAAAGAAAAAAAAAATCAAGGCCACATCCTCTGAAATCAAAGTAAATATGTTAGAAACTAAAACAAAAATTTAGCAAATGGACTTCAAAGTAATCCTTGGATTCAAAAGACAACAAAACCTGAAATATTCAAAATTCAAAACAATAATGTAGTCAGAGCAGAACAAAGTAAAATCCACAGCTTTACATGTAGTCACTAAAAAAACAACTAAGACTAACAAAGCTGGGTTTTTAATTCAAGACTAAAATAAATTCAAGGAAAGTAGGAGAGATTTAAGATAAAAGTACAAATTAATGAAAAATGCAAAAAAAATCATTTAATTTGATCAATAAAACCAGTTTATAATTAGTAAATTTGAAAACAGATGTAATATATGATATTTCTAAGAAAATAAACATTTCCCAATCACAGGTTTTTACAGAAAATAAACAGAGCTCTACCCCTAAAAGAGACACCATGTCCCAATGGCTTTAGTTGGTTCTCCCAATTTTCGAGGCATAGACTCCTTTTCTATACATAAACTATCCTTTTCATATGCTCCGTCTAAGTTACCTAAATGGTTTTTACAATGCTAGCACTATCCAGATACCAAAACTGGACAGAGCCCTCACATAAATTTCAGACATTTATTTCACTTTGCAACCCTTCCCTGGAGCTTTCATACACTGTAGTGTGACCCTGACACATGACTAGATCCAGATCAACACAGTGGCCAAGAAGGGTCCATAGAAAACGGAGCTGTGCATGTAACCAAGCTGGCAGTTCACATCAGTGAAGAAATGATGGATTATTCAAATTCTGGGATAAGTGATTAAACAGGCCATAAATGATTGTTAAATTTGCGATCATGTTACTTTAAAACAAGTACAATTTTTAAAATAAGAGAGTTAAGAGACCAAAGAGAGCAAAAAGATGAGCAAGCGACTGTGAAGAAATGGAGACTTAGGAAACACAAAGATCTCTCAGGGCAGTTACCAGACGTACTGCCTGCCCATCACACCCAGCGCAGACCAGCGCCCACCAAACGGACAGAAGTGGGTCAAGAGTGATAATCTCCAACGCTCAGGAAGTCCAAGGGAAACAGGTACTTTCATCTACCGCCAGTGGGAGTATAAATTGGTGCAGCTTTTTGGAAGAACAATCTATTAATATAAAAATAAGCATATACTATAAACTGGCGACTCCTTTTCTCAGTATCTACCCTAGATAAATAGTTGCACACATACACTGCAGCAATTTTTAAGAGAAAAACTGGAAACAATCTAAATAGCCCTTAGAAAGAAATATACACATCTTGGATATATATCTCTACATTATGAAATATTATGCAATGATTCAAAGGAACGAGATAAATCTATATATACCGACATGGCAACACAGCAAAGACAGTGAGTGCAAAAAAAGGACAAGTTCTAGAACATACACTTTTTCCTGTGACTTATGTAAAAGTAGATTACTTATTCCTATATAGTCCATACATACTCACATACACATACGCACGTATATATACACATATATAAATGCACTGAAAAAGGACTGGTAGGAAAACAGATAATCATTATTTGTAGGAAAGACTCTGTGATTGGGGGAAGGTGGTCAAGAGAAACATGAGTGTATTCGTGTGTTCTTTTTCTCCAACATTCAATTAGGAATATTTACATATACAGAAAGGTTGAAAGAAATGCAAGCGGACATCCATAAACCCACCTAGATTCTAGCTAAAATTCTACTATTGCGTTTCAGGTTGCAGATGTCAGTACACCTCACCTCTGAACACTTCAGCAGGCATACTAACTAAAATTGAGGCGAAAAAGTTACATTCAGTGAAATACACAATTCTCCAATGTACCTTAGACAGGTTTTGACAAATGCATTCGCCTATATGATTCAAAACCTCTATTTCAAGATAGAGAACACTGTCACTGCCCTGTAAAGTTCTCTCATGCCCCTTCCCAGGCAATCTCCCCGCCCACTGTCCCAGAGGCAAACACCATTCTGGGTTTTTGTTGCTTCTTTTAGAACTTCATATAAATGAAATCACATAGTGTGTCGTCTTCTGCTCAGCCTCACTGTGAGATTCATCCGTGTCTTGTGTATCTGTACTTCGTTCTTCTACTGCTGAGAAGTACTCTACTGTGTGGACACACCAGTTTGTTTATCCATTCTCCCGCTGATAGACACCTGGGCTGTTTCCAGTTGAGCTACTACGAATATTCTTGTACAAGTATTTTTTATGGACATATGTTTTCATTTCTCTTAGGTAAACACCTAGGAGTGGAACTGCTGAATCATGGGGTAGGTGTATGTTTACTTCTGTAAGAAACTGCTAGCCCTTTATCCAAAGTGGATATACCACGTGTTACGTTGTAAAAAGCATTATAGTTAAGAGAGGTTACCCAGAGAAGAAGCTGAGGATGACGGTGGACTTACTGATTACAGTCCCGTAGTGCATAATGACCATTTGGTCAACGACAGACCCCATATAGGTTGGTGGTCCCATATAGCCTAGGTGTGAATAGGCTGTACCATGTAGGTCTGTCTCAGTACTGCAGGGGAGGAAGAAATTTTCCTGTATGCGTCTACGTCCTTCTGGCTGGTCTAAGAATTAAATTGACATGAGACAGAATGACAGGAGAAAAACAAAAGTTTAATAACATGGATACATGAGAGAAATCCAGGAAAACTGACTAACTTGCCAAAATGGTGGAAGCTCTCCCCTTAAACACCATCCTCAGCTAAAGATAAAAGAAGATGCTGGGGGTGGGAGGAGAGTCAGGGACTTCAAAGGGAAGGAAGGCAGTTCACAGGCAGGTGAAAAGGAGCGAACGTTTGGAAAACAAGTGTGTGTTTGGCCACAGAAACAGAAGAACAGAGCGGAGCCCAACAAACAGGCTTTTCTAGGTTCCTCCCTGTCTACCACCTAGTTCATGTTATGCTAAGGTGACAGCTCGCTTCCCCCCTCCGAGACAGGTTTATCTGAATCCTTCCAGGGAGTTAAGGGGGAGGGAGTAAGGAAAACTCTGAGTCTTTGTTTCTTAAAAATAATCAGCCTAAAATAATCCTCATGTTAAAGAGGTACACTTTGGGGTGGCAAATTTTGTTCCCCTTCAGTACACTCTGATGTTCGCACAATGACAAAATCCTCTAACGATGCATTTCTCGGAAGGCAGCCTGTTGTTAAGCAACACATGACTGTATCCACATCTGTACTGTAAAAATTCAAACAATGCTGTTACTTTTGTTATATGAAAAGAACGAAGCCGAGAGTCCACATCCCATTTAAGACCAGCTCAGGTTTCTGGGGTCAGCCTACACTGACCACTAACCGTAACTTCTCAAGTGGAGGTCAGCAAACCACAGCAGTTGCCTGTTTTTGTAAATAAAAGATTGAAACAGAGCTGGGCCCAGCAGTTTACATATTGTCCGAAGCTCCAAGAGCAGAGTTGAGTAGCTGCAACACACACTATACGGCTGGCAGAGTCTAAAACATTATCTGGTCCTTCAAAGAAAAAGTTTGCCACCTCCAGTTCTAAAGCATTTGTACAGGCCTTGTTTTTCATTCCCAAGTGACATTTGAAACATCTCATGCAACTTTTCTCTTCTAGAGCAAATTAAGACCAAGAGATTGAAAATGAGTAACTAGCCTAGATGGAGACGGCAAACTAGACTTTAGGGCTAGGTTTTGAGTCCTACTCTGGTCATCTTCTCAGAATTTTGGTATGCTTCTCAGATTAAAAATATTATGTACCCACAGGCTCACTTTGACTGTGATGTCCTATCTGGAAACTTTCAAATGAATGAGAAGTTGAGTGGAACAGAATCATGATGAGCTAAGGGGAGTCATGGCTTTATGTACAAGTATCTCCACAAATAAGACTTTCACAGCACGGAGCTATACCAATTAACCCACAATACCCTCAACTTTAGCCCAAGGAACAGGTGAATCACAAGCTGAAACTGATTAAATGACAATCTGTTCATCAGAAAAATAGCACATGCTTACTACATGCGAGATGCCATAGGGCTGTAAAGTGCAGAGGTAAATCCTGCTCTGTGAGAACAGCCAGTGAGTAGGAGCAACACACACACACTATAATCCAGGACGCAAAGGTGCAGGTGTCACAGGAGATAAATGTGGCATTACTTTCCCCTAGGCATATCAGAGAAGGCTTACAGCAGAGCTGGGCACTCAAGCTTGGTCTGTGGAGGAGGGAAGAATTTATAATGCAGAGAATGAAGGGCAGAGGGAGGGAATGAGCAGGGCATTCCAAACCAGGGAGCCTCAGATACACCGATTTGGCTACAACATGTGGTGTATGGGGAGTAAAGTGGGAAATGACAGGTTTTAAGGTTGGAAACTTAGTTCTAAGCTGATATGTAATAATCCTGGAATGCCAGGCTGTCTGGAATTTATTTAAACCTTCTGAAAGCAATGGGGATCCAAATACAGTTTTAGGGTATGGTGAGTAGCATGATCAAAGCTGCAGCCTTAGAAATAATCTGATAGGAGTGAGGTCACACTGGTTTGGGTCACAAGGATTCCAACTGATTCCTTGGATCTTTCTGCCACAGCATGGCCACCGACCAGCAGTGTAGGTCAGCACCCAGGAACCGAACCCGGGCCACCAAAGTGGAGCGTGCCAAACTTAACCAGTAGGCCACCAAGGCCGGCCTGACACTATACTTTTTTTAAAGGAGTAGATAAAAGTTGGAAAGCCAGTGGTCTATTTGAAATTGGAGCAACTTTGAAAAAAAAAAACCTCTTCATCTGATGCTTTAAGTTTTGTAATCAGAGAATTTATAAGAAAAGACATTACCAGGAGCCGGCCCCCTGGCCTAGTGGTTAAATTTGGTGCCTTTCACTTCAGCGGGCTGGGTTTGCATCTTCAGATTCCAGGTGCAGAGCTACACGACTCGTCAGTCAAGCTGTGGTGGCAACCCACATACAGAATAGTGGAAGACTGGCATGGATGTTAGCTCAGGGCTAATCTTCCTCAAGCAAAAAGAAGACTGGCAACAGATGTTAGCTCACAGCACATCTTCTTCAGCAAAAAAAGGAAAGAAAAGGCACTACCAGATCCTCATATAGTGGGGACAGGGTTGGTCGGAATGTTAAGGGCTAAGAAATTTGAAATGAGTGGTTAGCATTATGAAGCTGGGAAAAATGAGCACCCTGGGCTGCCTCTGAATGTGTGCTTTCACACGATATGGAGGGCGGTTACGGGAGTGGTGAGTAGGTCAGAAAAAGTTCACTCCCAAATTAACAGCAGTAGTGATAATCAGGGTGTGGGTCACAGATTCAAGAGATGTTTGGAAATAGAATTGGCAACAGGTGGCCAGGTTTAGAGCCCAGATGACAAAATGATGGTGACACTGTTTTCAAAAACTGCAAATATAGGAGCAACTGAGAACTTCAGTGGCGGAGGGGGTGAGTGTGCTGTTTACCAGGTGACACCTAAGATACTAGAGTTAGAGAGCTCATTAAGACAGCTAAGCCTCACTCTCCCAGATTTATGGGATATGCAGCAAGCAAGTGGAATCTGAGAGAGATGTTAACCGAGAAGCAAAATTCGTGAGTGATCTCTGCAGTTGTTTTATGAGATTGCCAGAATGAAGATGAAGACAAAACAAGGCCACCCAGCACCTGGGAAACACACATTCAGGAAACAAGACAAGGGCAGACAGGAAGGGACCAGGAAATGACTGGAGCTGTATGGAGCCGGTGTCCGGGTATAAAGGGCCACTTTTTTTTTTTTTAAGATTTTATTTTTCCTTTTTCTCCCTAGAGCCCCTCAGTACATAGCTGTGTATTTTTAGTTATGGGTCCTTCTAGTTGTGGCATGTGGGATGCTGCTTCAGCATGGCTTGATGAGCAGTGTCATGCCCGCACCCAGGATCCGAACCAGCGAAACCCTGGGCCGCCAAAGTGGAGTGTGCAAACTTAACCACTTGGCCACGGGGCCGGCCCCTGAAGGGCCACCTTTTATGGGCCAGAAACTGCCAAGAGAAAAGTACCTTACGCCTTGGATGAGGGTCAGTTCTGAAGCCAGACCCTAACAGGGCATTAGCAAAGCACCAGGTGGAGGTGACAAGTAAGTGCCAGCTCCACAAAGGGCTCAGCAACACCGTCTAGACAGGAGACGTGGGAGGCTGTTAAGTTAGAGAATTCTTTTCAGAAATAGTATTAGTGGGCCAGCCCGGCACAGTGGTTACGTTTGCACATTCCACTTTGGTGGCTCGGGTTTGCTGGTTCGGATCCCGGGTACAGACCTTGTCAAGCCACGCTGTGGCAGGTGTCCCACATGTAAAGTAGAGGAAGATGGGCACGGATGTTAGCTCAGGGCCAGTTTTCCTCAGCAAAAAAGAGGAGGACTGGCAGCAGATGTCAGCTCAGGGCTAATCTTTCTCAAAAAAAAGAAAAAAGAAATATTATTAGTAACAGCACCCTGTTGGGGAGAGGACAACACGGTTAAACATACTCTCACTAAATGTGAAAGCAGGTAGGTTAAAAAAAAAAAACGGCCTTTCTGAGGGTCTCCTAAGAGCAGTCTAAGAAGCTGAACAGAGCAGGAAGCAAGAGACTTGGATAACAACCCTGTTCTGTTATCCTCATCAGATGCACAACCCAGGCGTGTCACAAACTCAGCTGAGTCTCCAATGAGAAAGCTAAGCGGAAGCTTCTTCCCAACACTCAACTTCTATGAAAATGCAAAGTACTGCAGGAAAAAGAGGAAAAAAAAACAGAAAAAGGAAAATACCCAAATACTGGAGGAATCGTTACACTATGATACACCAATACCATCAAAGACATTAAAAACAATGTTGCAGAAGACTAATTAAATGGGAACATTTCGTAATACCGCTCGTTCATTCAACCAATTTTTATTACGTTCCTACTAAGTGCGAGGCATCAGGCTAGGTGTTAGGGAATCAAAGATGAGTGAGACGTTAATCAGAAGTTTACAGTCTGGTAAACAGCCAACAAGCACACTACATAAGGTCATAAATGTTACCATAAAAAAGGTATTGTGAGTCACATAGCAGCACTTGACCTGGTCTTAAGGCAAAGAGGGATTCAAAGATGTTTGCCAGAGATCAGTATCAAAGCAGACACCTGAGTAGCCAGGCAAAGGTGAAGGAAGAAGGCCCAGAAGGGGCAGGAGAGAACCATGTGGAACAGTAGAGAGATGAGAGGGGAGAGAGAGAAACCAGCGAGATGACAGTTTGTATGTCATGCTAAGGAGCCCCTGAGGACAACGGAGGTTTCGAAGAACAGGTGCCTATGAAACATCCAACTGAAGATTTCTGACCGGTAGTTGATGGTAAGAACATAAAAAAGCCATACGGACTAGAGATGCAGATTCGAGAGTCCCAACAGAGAGAGTAACTAACACCACCAGAACACAGAAATTCTAGCGGAAAGTGTGGACAATCCCCACAGAGGGGACAGAAAGGGCCAGAGATACCCCAACACATCAACCTCTAAGTAGGGGGCAGAGGAATAAAAACCATTCCCTTTAAACATTAAATGCTAAAACTAGGTATCAGTGTATTTTTAAATTTACTTATACATTTCCTAAAAATTTATTTACATATAGGAGAAATACTATGAAAATGTTAACAGTAGTTATTCTAAGTAGTTAAAGACTACAGGTGATTTTACTTCAAAATCAATGTAATGAATGCATAATTAGAAGTAATTTACCTTTCAAAATTAAATGGTTTTTTCCTCCCATCACATAATCAGTGTTAAATGAATGGGTCTTAATCAAACATGACAAATCATGGAAAAGTAGTTACTAAAGATAGGAGGGCTTTTTAACTTCTCTTAATACAACTAATTTAATTCTACAGATATAAATTCAAAAGTCAATTTCAAAGAAATCAAATTATTTCGGGGGTGGGGGGAGGCTGCGCTTTAACAACAGTCAAGCACACACTCCGGTAATTACAATGGCGTCTGGAACACAAGACATACACTTACCCCTTTCCCTCCCTTCCACTACCAGTCCAGAAGTGCTGTCTCCCGCTGGGTGATGGCTCAGTAGGCCTCTGCTGCTGCCGCCGCCACACCCACCACTGACCTTCCTTTGCAGCCTGCACACAGGGTAAGGCAAGTCCTGTTACTTTGCCAACGATGCATATTTCTGCAAAGTTTCTTTAACATGTCACACTCCACAGGACAAAGAACAACACCTTACAAAACTATGTGATACCGGGAAAATAAGCACACTTGCCTTCTCCCCTACAGTCAGACACCCAAGATGGGATGGAGTCTGATCTCCAAAGCAGAGCCTTTACTGAGGCATGACCCAGAACGGGAGCAGGTGACTGAGAAAATGGCACTTCAAGGACCTATAATAAAAGAAAAGGCACATGAACAAAATATAGGTATCAATCGTTTTGGTCCAGAATCCTGACTATGTTTGGAAATCTCTAACTCGAGTTTTAAGATAATACTAATATAAAGCACCTACTGACAGATAACCTTAAGACAATGAACTCCAAAGAAGCCCATAAGCAGATGCCATTAAATGACATCACGTCATGGCATAGTTTAAAAAAAAAAAAAAGGCTCTGCCTTGGAGAGTCTGAAGGCCAAGGAGTCTATCGCTAACCGAGTGACTGAATTCTGACAAATCAGATTTGTGGGTTCAATTTTCTCAACTACGAAATGGCATAGGGCTAGATTTAGCAGCTTTCAAGCTTTTTCTGACTGTGAACCACAGTAAGAAATACATTTTACCTCAGGGTATCTGTATATACAAAACACAGAAAAGTTTCAAGAAACAACGTTTTTCCTTAGAATAAATTTATTAGGAAGAATAAACTCTGATATTTCTGCTATTCTATTTCATTATTTAAAAAATGTTAATTGAAACACACAGTCTACTACTTACAGTTTAGATAACATTAGATGATCTCTAAGCTTCCCTCTTTCACTCTCATTGTATTGAATGCATTTAGGTTTAATATTTGCAACATCAGCCGCAAGGTGCTACAGTTTCTTTGTCCTGTGTTTCCACTTATTCCTAATGTGTCGTACTGTTCTGCTTGAGAAACCAGCTCTAGGAACACTGTGATCACCTGCATGGTATGCTTTAGAAGGCTGTTGTGAAAATCCAATGAGGTGATTATACGCGTGTAAGCATTCTGCAACTGCTGTAACCAAGTGTAAGATATCAGCCAAATATACAAGAAGCTCCTCCAAACCTTTATATAGTTGTTTCAAACAAGGCAAAGTGATGTAACATGCAGTATTTCCACTTTACCCCAAATATGAATGGCAAAATCGCTTTTTAAATGTGTGCTTTTAATGTATCTAAGGCACCTGGAGAGAAACCTCAGATTAAATGGGACAAATGTACTAAAGACCTGAAGGTAAAAAGTAAAATCAGGAAACATCTTAAATGAATGTCTTCTAAAACCCCCGAGCTAGGGAAGGACCTTCTCTCCACAGCAGCAGACATAGCAACTTTTCCAAGGCCAAAAAAAGATGTAATCCCCTCACCACCACCACCTCCTCCATTAAATTCAAAAGCAACCAGAAAAAAACTTCCCAAAAATGAGTTTTCTTTAAAAAAAAAAAAAAAAGTGTAACATTTTCAAAACATAAAAGGTACATATACCATACATGACCTAGAAATTCCACCTGTACAAACCTATCTCAAGGAAATAAATTTGCAAAAATGTACACGTAAGGGGGAATGGAATGGGAAGAGGACGGACCAGTACATATAATAACACACTGGTTAAAAAAATGAGGAGTTACTCATATTTCCCTATCTCCCACGCATACATGCGTACACATGTTAATAAATTTGTCCAAAAAAACTCACAGTACACCTAACTAGGCAATGGAACACTAGTTAGCTGTTAAAAGTGGCGATACAGATGTTTATTTATTAACACGGGAAGATGCCCACAACATCCTCAAAATATTATAAAACAACACTAACTGTATGGTCTCTTTTTGTTAAAAAAAAAAAAATTAATGTTATATACATTTCTTAAGTCTGCCCAGAGACATACAGAAATATTAACAGTAGGTATCTCCGAGGTGATGCAATCAGGCAGCTAGCCCACATAGTGCCTCTGAGAATCAGAACCAGACAAGCCTCCTCCAGGCAGGCCCCTATGCTCCAGGGTACACAGCCTGGTGGGCTGAGTAGGATTTCCGCCTCCACCCATCACTCCCCCACATATCCTTGGAGGGATGCTCTTACGTTGGAAGAGGATTATGCGTAATTTTCACCTATTTATGCCATTCTGCACTGGCTTACCACTGTTACAAGAGGCATAGAAATTTACTATCCGTTGATAAGACTAACACTTATTTTCCATTTTGAAAAAAGGTCTTGCCTTAATCCTTCTAAGACTACTCCCAACTTTACTTGTGCTACTACTGCCCTTATACAATGCCTTAAACTTTGATAATTTGTGCACGTGTTCTCTATTTAAACGCATATACCAAACAAAATCTCTACCCCAACATCATATTACACAACGTTAGATAGAAAGCACTGCCTGCAGTAAGAAAAGTCCTTCCTACACAAAGTGAAGATACTTATCGGGAAATGAGAAGGCACTGAGGAAAGTAACCTACAGAAGTTAGTTCCTCTCCAGCACTCAAAAAATCCTCCAGCAAAAAGTTAGTACACTCCAGAAACAATAACAATTGTTCACCATTTTCCCCCAGTTAACTCCGGATGCAAGATTTATTTCCTCACCACACTAGTGGTTCCCATAAGACAGCCATTTCAATAAAAATCGTGAGTGATTACTATGCAGTTAGGCAAAGCATCTGTAAAATAATACAGCCGCTGGACTAGGATTAAAGGACAACTGGGTTCTTTTCCTGGCTCTGTGGAATATGTAATTTTACACAAAGCAAAAATCACCACCTCTCTGAGTCTCATTTTTCTCATCTTTGAAGAGGGGGTTGGATTCACAAAACCCCCAAGGCCCCTTCCAGCTCGTGACGGGACTCAAGCCGCCTTGCCCTGCCGGAGGAGCCGATCTCAGTCAGCAGCAACAGTTTATTTTCTGAGTCACAGCCAATTTACTCTCTCCATGCTTCTCTCAAAAATGTGCCCAAATAGCTCCCGACTCTAGACGTTTATTCTCACTCAGAAGAAAAGATGTATCAAGACCCACTAACAAAATATGTTTCAAAAGGCCAAGAGAAAACAAAATTAGTTTACTCAAGTATAAAGGCAAAAAAAAACCCCAAAACAGCAGTAGTCCCTATTCAGAGATTAAAATAATTTTTCGGAAAAAGGAGGCATTCTAAAGCAGCAGCTCTACACGGGTGGATGGTTTGAATATTTCTTTTAAAACAAAGAACTCATGCAGAGAAAAACTGCTAACATCCACAACCATCACACGTTTTGAAAGCACAGGAAAAAAAACTGTGTCATTCAGAGGGGATTTACTTTCCCGAAAAGCGGCATGTTTGCAAGGAAGAAAACGTCTGTAATTAAAAAGGAATTAGGGAGGAACGAACCTTTTCAGCGGTCTTGCCAGGGTCCCAATTCCAGCGCCCGGCAGTGGCCCGGCCCGCGAGCCCCTCCCACCGCACATCGGGCGGCCCCCACGCGGAACCCTCCCTCGCCCTTCCGACCGGCCGCGGCCGCAGCGTGGTCGGGTCACAAGATAGCGGCGGGAGTGGAAATTTCCTCTCCGCGCGCCGAGCAGCAGCCGGCTCTCGGGGCCGCCGGCGCCGCCGCCGGGGCCTCTCGCGCTCCGACAAAGGAGGCCGGGCGCGCGGCCCCGCACGCTCGCTCGGGCTCGGCTCCGGGCAGGGGTCCCCGGCTTCCGGCGCCGCTCGGGGCGGGAGGCCCGGGCAGCACGTGAGCCCGCTCCGGGCCCGGAGGAAGGAACCCGCCCGCCCCGCGAAAAATGAATGGGGCCGCGCGGCTCCGCCGCCGCCGCCGCCGCCGCCGCCCGGGGAGTGCGGAGGCCGGGGGCGCACCCCGCGGCCGCGTCCCCTCCCCGGCCCGCCGCCCGCTCACCCCAGCTCTTCGTGGTGCGCCCCAGGAACTCCCGGGTGGTCGGGTTGTAGAGGAAGAGCTTCCACTCGGCCATGCACTGGCTGAAGGACTTCTTCTCTTTCTTCGTCATGGTGTCCGCGCCGATAGCGAGCGGAGCGGCGGCCGCGGGGTGGAGGCGGCGAGGGGCGCGGAGGCGCGTCCCGGCTCTGGCGGCGCAGCCCGGCGGCGGAAGGCGGCACGGCCGAGGACACCTCCGCGCTGCCGTGCGCGCTGGAGCCGACTGCGCCGCGCCGCGCCGGGCGACCGCTCGGGCCGCGGGAGCCTGACGTCTCCGCCCACCGCAGCCAATCCCCGCGCCGCTCGGCCCGCGCCGCCGCCGCCGCCGCCGCCGCGACCGCCTCCCCCTCGC